>NW_024882181.1:372500-382085 GCF_019059575.1 Amphibalanus amphitrite
ACAACTAATAAAAGCATAGGTATTTTGCGTGCTGTGTACCTCCCAAGTAGTTTTCGAAATGCTCATTTTATAATAGATAAATGCTAATTTCTGGTTCATTCTGTATCGATCGGCAGTACTTGCGTCAAAATTGGTAAAAAAGTGGCCGTGGTAAGCAGTCAAATAAGCATCTCTAATTTGCAGTTCTTACCTCCTACTGCTCCCCCCCTCCCAGTTATCATTTTTAGACTTTTCTTTTTTAGAAATGTAGATCACGTTGAGTGGAATCGAATGCCTTTGGGTTTTAAAACCAGCCGATTAAATCTCGAATATCAAGGGATAGTCGTAAACAGTCCCCCTCCCTGCTACTAGTAGGGGTAGCCAGAAGCCTGTCACTAAAACGGTTAAATAATTGTTTTTCATTCTACGTGACGTTTTTTAGGAAATTCAGTGCTCGTTATAACGAAACAGGCATGCGCTGGCTCCCAACCAAATGAGTCCTGGCTTTACCTCTCATTACTATAATTTTTTCCGTGACGTCTATCACACTGAGAGTTATACACATGATGATGGAGACGCTTACATTGTCAGGGCGTGTCTGTCGTTGCCGGCGGATATTGAGACGGACGGTGAGCGTCCCCTCTTATCTCGGCCCCCGCCGGGGTTTATCAGGCAGGTGTACCGGGTATATCAGTAGGTATGGCAGGATATATCTACAGCGACGTCGGCCGGCCTCACTCAGTCCGGGAGAGTCAGAGCAGCCGGCAGCCATGTCACGAGCTGACTTGTTCGGTGTGGGGAAGGAGGAGCGGAAGAGGAGGTTGGAACGGTGCTTTGACTGGAGAGTGAGGAAGCTTGCAGACAAGTATGTATCGTGTGCACATCTGATCCCCGACACTCTGCTGCTGGCACGTGACATTACGGACAAGCACTCCACCAGGTGGCAGGCCTACAGTACCAAGGCTGAGGTAAGCCACACTGTCGCCGGGCTGGTATATTATCCGCTCATGGCAGCCCTACAGGATATCAATGACGCCGCCGCCGCCCGTTGTCGGCACTGTCAGCCCAACCAGCCCCTCAGAGTAGCCTCCATGAATCCATCAGGCAGCAGTGCCGAGGGGCTAACGGACAGGTTAGTGGGCGTTGGTGGAACGTCTGATTTTGATGTGATGTTCGAGTTCGACGGACCATTCCAATGGGCGGCACTCGGAAAGAGAGAGGAGCCGGCCGTTATTACTCCACAGTCTGCACCGCAGCTGTGGGCTCGACCGACCAAAAACCCTGGATTTGTGACGCTGCACTGGGTCAAGACGACAAAATGCAGTCATGAAAAGCCGCTGGAGGCCTTGCCGGCCGACTCCATCCGCCAGCTAATGGTGGAATTATGTCGGATTATGAAGGGCGGCAAAATCAGCACCGCCGGACCAGCTGTCAACGTCAAGGATCCAAATGATGTTACAGACGGTGGCACCGACTACGTGCCGTGCATTCTTGTGCGCGGGTGGTGGCCGGCTGAAGACCAGCTCGACGGCTGCCACCTGGAGGTGGACTTCCCGCCAGCAGCGGCGAGGGCTGACATCAGACGATTCGGAGTACACCTTGTGCCGACCGGCCGGCCCGGCAGCGACAACGAGTTTATCGAGTTTCGGATTTCCTACTCACGGGCGGAGGTGATCACGGTTCGATATTTTGCTCCAGTCATACGAGCGACTATTGTGGCAGTAAAAGCCATGAAAAATACTTTGAAAAAGAGCGAGAGCGAAGATTTGCCATTAAAATCATACTTTATAAAAACGGCCGGGCTGTGGCTGGCTCAAACCACGCCAGCCTCGATGTGGAAAGGCGTCACCGACGGTGTCAACAAAATACTTGACTGGCTGGAGGACAAATTGAACGCCGGGAAAATTCCGTGTTTTTTTCGATCATAACATCGATGTGGCAGCTGAGCTCAGCAACGTAGAACGGCGGGCTATCATTGACGCAGTACGGCTGATGAGGGAGCATGTCACGCATCTTCTGATGGCAAGCTGTGTGGATCAGTGGGACGTGGATCTGCTGCTGGAGGGCGGGCTAGAGCCGCTCACAGAGCGCCAGCTGGAGTCCCAGCTGCGGCTCCGACTAGGAAGGACGCTTGTCCGACAGGCTGTGGTTGAGGGTGTCCGTTTCCGCCACACAGCTCCGTGCTGGGTGAGCTGGTGGAAGAATAACATCCCTCCGCTGGTCCGCACAGCCCCACTTCTACTACAATGGTGGCATTACGCCAAATCAGGAACATACCGGCAGCAATGTTATCTGTTCATGGCATGGGTAGTGCTCGACTCGGCAGACCTGGTGGCCGGGACGCCGATGACGTCACCGGTCAGCGACATCGTGACGCTGGACGTAGCCCCCCTGATACAACTCCTCACCAGATCCGACTTGGAGATTCTGCTTGGTTACCCGGACAAGGTGGCCACCTGGTGGCGTCAGCAGCTGCGGCGGCCGCTGGAGGAACGGCCGACTGGACTAACCGCCGAGCTGGACACGCCGCGGGGCCGTGCCGAGCTGCTGCTGCGTCCCGAGCTGCTACTGCAGGCTGTGCGAGTGAACGTACCGGGTAAGATGGACCAGTGGCGGGATATAGACCGGGCAGAGGAGAACAGGTGGATGAAAAACTACCGACCCATACGTTCCTACCAGGAGATCCGGAAGGAGATGGAGCGGCACATCAACATTAACCTTCGCCCTGGTGGGGGGGGGGACCATTTTGGCCCCCCCCCCCCTGTGGTTTTTCAGCGATAACTCAGAAACCACTTGAGTTAGCGCCCTGAAACTTTGTATAGCTGTTTATTCAACATTTTTACATCATGTTCTTTTTTGGGGGGTTCGGGTCAGGTCAGGTCAGGTCACAAGGTCACCAAAACTGACACCACCTCTAAAAAAGTTCAAAGCTCTCTCAAAGGCACAGCTTTTATCCGATCTATGTAAAATTTACAGTACTTGAAGATGTCACCCAGCTCTACAAAATGGCTATCTCGGATTTTTTATAAATGTGACCTAAGGTCAGGTCAGGTCATCGCTGCTCCCCATTATAAGTCAATGGGAGAATCGAAAAGTAGTTGTTTTTCAGCTAAATCGGGCGTGATTGTTCCTATATTTCGTTATTGAAGTGTCTTGGGTCAGCAAATCACAGCCCATGTGAAACCATTTGCTTGTGACCTCGCTGAGGTCACGCTAGGTCATCTCCCTGGTCACCAGAGGTCACCAGCGGTTTTTCTGCACTTACTTGTTATTGAATAGAGATAGAGACTCCGTTCGACGTTTATCGTGTTTGTCTCGTCAATGCGGATCGAATGATATGCAGCATGACCTATTTCGGTAAGGTCATGACCTTGACCTGAGGTCAAATTTTCAAAATGACCTTTCGAGGTCAAACTATATATCATTCGACGCGTCTCGACGAGCCAAGCACGATGGTGCATGAATCGTTTCTCTATTTTCTCGTGAATGCATGCTATAGTTAAAAACATTTTCAACGAAATTTGCCAAGTTGACCTTGCATGACCTCTGTAGGCCAAACCGTTGAGCTGAGGTCAAATCTGACGAGCCTTGGCGAAAGAGCTTGAAAAGAGCTATCGATTGCTTTTTTTCCGCGGCTCTCTAGCTCTTCTAGTTTCCGAGCTACAGCGGAATATGTCCGGCAACACCGAAAACACTGAAATTTGACCTATGATGACCTCTAGCGACCTCAATATTGACCTTAGCGAAAAAATGACCGAAATACTTTCGAACGTACTTGTTATGGGCTTTCGTTTGCTTTTTTCCGCGTCTTCCTAGCCCTCTTCGTTTTCGAGTTAGACGGGGGGGTCATTTTGGCCCCCCCCACCAGGGCGAAGGTGGCTCAGACCCACACCAGGGCGCGGGTTAACCTGCATGAGTGGCTCCGTGTCAAACTACCAGAGATGGACGCCGCGTATGTGGACGCCACGGTCGGCCTCTGGCGCCGCCGACTGCAGCAGCTGCTGTCCGGTGACCGGCTGCGGACGATATACAACGCTATCACCGGCTGGTGGCCGGACCGGTGGGAGATGACGTCTTACTACATGGCGGTGCACGAGGCCGACTCAGAGGGTAAGACGATAGTGACGCCAACTAGTGCTCCAATCCGTCGTTTCATTTGCTCATTCCAGAAACGACTGAGAAATACCTACTAGTGCAATTAATGAAAATCGATATGCGTCCAATGTTGTTATCTTCCCGCGATCAGATTATGTTTATTCATTCAATCATTGACTTGCGGTTGTTAAGTGCTAAGCACACGTCGGTTCAACGCGACCAAGCTAATATTTTCTAACCAACTGATATGTTTCAGATTCGGAGCATGACGACGACGGTCAGGCCGGTGGCGAGGAGCGGCGCAGCGCAGACGAGGACCAGACATCAGGGGGTCTGCCCAGCCCTCAGCGAGAGAAATGGCAGCAGCTGGAGCGACAGCACCAGCAGCTGTGGCAGCAGCTGGAGCGGCGGGGTCACGGGGAAAGGAGGAGTCTCAACCAGCAGCATGATGAGGAGCGCCGGCGTCTGGAGCGGATTCATGACAGAAAGTGGCGGAGCATGGAAATGCGGCACCATGACGAGCGGAAAACACTCCAACAGCGGCACGAGAGTGTTAACAGGTGCGTGGAGCTACAGTATCAGGGACAGGCGCAGCAAGAGAAACGTCTGAGGCAGTTGGAGCTGCTGGACCGGAGAAACCGAAGGCAGTGCGCGGTACTGGAGCGACAGCATCAAATAGAGTGGGGAGACCTGGAGCAGAAGGTCCACACGCAGTGGAACAAACTGAAACAGAAACACCTCAGGGAGTCACAAGAGCTGGAGGAGAGATACCCGAACATGCAGTCCGGGGAGGAGCTGGATCAGTTGATGGAGGAGTGCAGCAGGAGGCGTCGGCAGCTGCGGAAGGAGCTGGAGAAGGAGCTGGAGAAGGAGATGGAGAAGGAGAAGGAGCTGGAGAAGGTACTGGAGAAGGGGAAGGAGAGGGAGAGGGAGAAGGAGAAGGAGATGGAGAAGGAGAAGGAGAGGGAAAAGGAAAGCAGGAAGGTGCAGGAGAAGAACCTCAAAGTGAAGAAGGAGGAGGAAAAGCCAGTTGAGCGTGGTAAGGTTTAATGTTAATAACATTGCTTGTCAACGATTTTGTAGCTAAAACTTTGGCGCAGTCACGTGCTTTACATATCCCATGTTGCTTTTATAGCCGGAGACTATTTGAAAAAGAATAAAAACACCCTACAACCCTTTCATGCAGAATCTGTATAGGTATTGACTATTGGCCGTCTGATTTCAGACAAGCAAAAGCGACAACAACGACGACGACAACAACAACAGCAACATCAACAACAACAACAGCAACAACTACAAGAACAACAACAACAACAAGAACAACGACGACAACATGAACCAGAACCACGACAGCAGGAGCGGCAGCCGAGCCGGCGCTGTCAACACCTGCGGAACCTGATAGAGGTGACGCGAAGACACCGCCAGCAGCTCATCCAGCTCCAGGAGCGGCACAACCAGGAGCTGGAGGAGCAGAGGAGACGTCACCGGCAGGAGTGCAGGATCTGGAGCGGCGCCTCAGCCGCCGGCGGCACGGCCAGGAGCGGCGCCACCCACAGTGACCGGCGTGAGGTGATTTCTTAGTGGAAAACTTTTGTACAGTTTCCATACCTAGGTAGTATTTACTAAATATAAAAATATAGTAAGACGTAACCTCGAATAAGAGCGAAACCGTTGTCTTTTGTACCTATGCTTCTTCTGTGTCCTCAGGCTCATATTTGCTGTATTCAATCCTGCTCTGTTTGTATTTCAGGACATCAGCAGAGTCGGGGACCAACCCAAGGAGTCTCCAACTATGGAGGTCAAGTGGAGCGCGAGGGATCAGTTGCATCAGAAAATATGAAAATTAGTCGCCTGTATGGATACTGAAGTTGGAAAAGGAAACATGTAGGGTAGACCGGGGCAAGTCGCCCCGCCGAGGTAAAACGCCTCACCGATGTTTCTCGGAAGTGGCAGATTTCTGGGGAAACATCCTCTCTTCTATAAAACGTGCACTATATGATCATTATATGAACAGACTGGAAAGAAATTGTGTTGACTTTTTCGGGCGATATAGCCAAAAATGTGTTTTTTGAGTGATTTTTATGTTTTGTTGTCAGATTATGCATCATGGCGTTCTTTTATGGTCCACATCAGGTTAACGACTTTTATGTATTTTGAACAACTATTGTTTAACGCTTATCATGCCGGGTTGGTTCGTGTTAAATTATGTCTTGCTGGAGTGCAAAGCGTTGTTCTCTGACCGAACTACGTGATGGAGTAAAACGCCCCAGTAGGTCGCGGGGCAAAAAGCCCCATGGGGCGTTTTACCCCATGTGTTGTTCGGGCTACCCACTTTCTAATGTTCGGTAGCTGGCGAACAGTAAGTTTCTATGCCTTTTTGTGTATTTTTCTCAGCAACTGGATGGCAAAGGAAGCATTCTGTAAACCTTTGCATTGCAATAATTTATTATTTGGTTCTTTGAGGCAGGTGAAAAACCTGCTCATACAATAGTGTCATAGCTGAACACCTGACAGGATGGAATGTGCTAACTTCAGTGCCGTGCCTCCAGAGGTCTAACGGACCTCTCATATAAGATTTAGCCAACTACCATGTTTAATCTTTAATCTAGAGTATGGGGCTTCTTGCCCCAGGCCGTGGGCGTTTTGCCCTGGGGCTGGGGCAAAATGCCCCATTTGCAGTTGCTTCACAAATCGCTTCCTAGCTGGGAGTCCGATCATAGGTGAAATAATTTGAGGGGTGGAATTTAAAGTAAAATGTCCAAAGAACGCATTGAGCACAAATTTAGCCTTCCAGGTCATGTGGGACAAAAGTTATGTAGCAAAATAAATTATCTGGGGCGTCTTGCCCCAGGCTACCCTACATTTTTACATTACAGCATGTGAGAAACGTATGTGAGAAACGTTACCGCAAACTGAGAAACGTAAAAATATGCATATTATATATGCTACAGTGCCGGTGTCATTTTACAAAACACGGCTGTATTAGCAATGTAAATAGCGTGTGTAGACACGTAAGTGTATGATATATGACGTGTGTTTTTCACCATCACACACTGAGATGATAAAATCCTTCTGAGTGAGCATCATTGAGTCCTTCTATGAGTATTATTGTGTCCTTCTATGGATTGTGCCATCGAGGTCGGCCGAGTCAAATGTACTGCTGTTTTTATGTCATTCTTTCCATGACATGCAATGCATCCATTGTGCATTGTTGTAACAGTATTGTAAATACTATGACGTCATCAACCGTTCCCATCGACTTCTTTCGGTGCCCCAAAAAAGGCCCACTCTCGGTGAGGTAGTGGGAATCTGAACCAGTATCAATCTTGTACCAGAATCTGAACCATTATAATAATACCGTTGGATGCGGAGATTACGGGATCAAATCAGCATCAGTGAAACAGACTGTGGAGATGTGGGGTGTGGAGATTTAGGGGGGTTTGTTTTACTGGGGTATGGCGAGGAGAGAATACAGGTGGAGAGGAGATGTGACTTTGTGGGAGAGGGGGAGGGAGAGAGGAGAGAGAGAGAGAGGGAGAGAGAGAGAGAGAGAGAGAGAGAGAGAGAGAGACAGAGAGAGAGAGAGAGAGAGAGAGAGAGAGAGAGAGAGAGAGAGAGAGAGAGAGAGAGAGAGAGAGAGAGAGAGAGAGAGAGAGAGAGAGAGAGAGAGAGAGAGAGAGAGAGACAGGGGATTATACAGAGACGCAGACAGGCAGATCATTAACCCGCGCCCTGCTGGGGGGTGTTTGAACACCCCCCTTGTGGTTTTTCGCGAATATCTCAAAAACGGCGGCGCGGAGCGCCGCCGTTTTTGGTACACCTTATCATACATCAATTCTACACATGTTGTAAAAATTTCAGACCAAGGTCATTCAAGGTCAGGTCACCAGGTCACTTGAAGTGACCTCACCTCATAAAAAGTTTCAATGTCTATCATAGCTACACCGAGTGACCGATCGCTTTGAAACTTTCAGCGATTGCTAAGAGCAATAGCATGTACAAAATGTATATCTCAGAATTTTGATATCGATGACCTAAGGTCAGGTCAATTTGCGACCTCCCCATTATAAGTCAATGGGAGAAAATTGAAATGCGCCTCCTTTGGACGAAAGACATTATAAACACTCCCAAACACTGAATTACAAGTGGTTTAGACACACTGAACATGAAAATGGTGTCCGTGACCCCTGTTTATGCCCTGAGGTCATCTAAGGTCACGAATGGTATCTAACAGTTTTTCGCAAATAACTTTTGATAGAGGCATGCTAGAGCGATGAAAACGCCTTAATGTGTTCAGCTCGACGATACGGATCGACTGATATGCAACATGGACCCTTTCCGGTCAGGTCATGACCTTGACCTGAGGTCAAATTTTCAAGTTGACCTTTCAAGGTCAAGTTATAGTTCATTCGATGCGTCTTGACGAGAGGAACACGATGCCGGTAAAAGTAAGCTCGTACATGGCTTGGGTCAAAAGTTATTGCAGAAAAACTGTTTCCGAAAAATCGGCTATTTTTGCAGTTTTTGCCCCCTGCAGGCAAAACCGTTGACGTTAGTTCAAATCTGAGAGAATTACTCAGAAAGCCCGTTAATAGGGCTATCGAATGCGCTTTTCCGCGCGCTGTAGCTCTATTGGTTCCCAACCCAGCAAACATGCCCACATGGGTCCCATATGGGGTGAACATGGGCCAGATGGCCCACGTGGGACATGGGCTACAGATGGGCTACCCATATGGGCCCCATATGGGATAAATGGGCCAGATGGGCCAACGCATGTGGCTGGAGATGGGCATCCCATGTGGGTCCCGTATGGGTGAACATGGGCCAGATGGGCCCACGTGGGACATGGCTACAGATGGGCTACCCATATGGGTCCCATGTGGGCGCCGCGTGGGTTCCATATGGGGCCTACGTGGGCTGGCCCATATGGGTCCCACGTGTCACCCACTGCCATTCCCATGTGGGACCCATATGGAAGAGGTGGGGGCCCATGTGGGTCCCATATGGGAACCATGTGGGCATGTTTGCTGGGAAGTTATGCGTTGGCTTCTTGGAAATTGTCGACCTTCGACCTGGAAATCGGCGAAATTTTGCCTTCAATGACCTCTATGACCTGACCTTTGACCTGACCAAAAAATTGACCGAAGTGATTTCCTCATTATTTTGACGCTCTTTCGAACGCCGCCTTCCGCGTACCGCTACGTGGCCCAGGAGCCGAGTTAGAAGGGGGGGGTGTTCAAACACCCCCCCCCCCCCAGCAGGGCGTGGAAATCCAGGACCCCCAGCAGGCGCGGTTAAAAACAAAAGCATAAACAAAAACACACAGAGCAACGACAGTGATAGAAGCAGCCGTCGACACGTTACCCTAACAGACGTAGGCAGACAAATGTAGCCGGAGTTATCCCGACCCGTGACGTCACATTACAATATGACTCATATGGCGGGTCATTCACGTCAGGTCACTGTTCCATTCTCCACACTTCAGACAGCTTGTACGGATCACTCTGGGTC